>NC_060190.1:24238855-24245157 GCF_021184085.1 Oncorhynchus gorbuscha | reverse complement strand
GGAAATTATTTTTTGAGGTCATTGTGTTTTCTATGGGAAACCGATTTTTTAGGGCCCAGATTGCAGTTCCTATGGCTTCCACTAGATGTCACCAGTCTTTAGAAATTGTTCAATGTTTTCTTTTGAAAAAATGTGTCACTCAGATGGACTCAAGTCTTTTGGTGTGCGTGAACAGGAGCTCGCTCCTCGTTATTTTTCTCTGGTATTGAAACAGTTTATTCTGTCTTAGAATTTAATCGATTATTTACATTTTAGGGTACCTGAGGTTGGATTAGAAACGTTGCTTGAAATATTTGGACCAAGTTTACAGGTAACCTATTAGATACTTGTAGTCTTGTTGGGCGAGTTGGAACCTGTGTATTTCTGAATCAAACACACCAAATAAATTGACATTTTGGGGATATAAAGAAGGAATTTATCGAACAAAACGACCATTCATTGTGTCACCGAGACATTTGGGATTGGAAAAGATGAATATCTTCAAAGGTAAGGCATTTATTACATTGCTATTTCTGACTTTCGTGTCGCACCTACCTAGTTAAAATGTTTTCATGTTTTGTATGTGGGGGCTGTCCTCAGATAATCGCATGGTGTGCTTCGCCGTAAAGCCTTTTTAAAATCTGACACAGCAGCTGGATCAACAAGAAGTTAAGCTTTATTTTGATGTATTACACTTGTATTTATATGAATGCTAAATTTTTATATTTCTGTAGTTTAAAAATGTGGCCCTCTGTAATTTCACCGGATGTTGTTAAATTCGAGTGTTAGGGAATCCGCAAGAGGTTTTAACTAGTTGCCTTGAACACAGCTTTCTAGCTACTTAACAAGCACCAGCTGCTACTAACTGCCAATCAGCCTCCACTCCCTGTTTGCAACACTTTAAATAGTTTCCTTGAACACAACTCCTCAACAAGAATCAGCTGCAACTCATTGCTCATCAGCCTCCTCACCTGTCCTCACTCTCCTCAATCACCACTGCCAACGTACTTAAACCTGACCAAACTAACATTCCTAATGTTTTGTTCTGCAAGTGTCATGACACTGTGCAATACTAGCCTTATCATAGTTTACATCCTTCCTCCACCTTCTTTCTATACTGAACAAAAAATATAAACGCAGCATGGTAAGTTCCCAGTCCCATGTTTCATGAGCTGAAATAAATTATCACAGAAATGTTCCACATGCACCTAAAAATTATTTCACTCAAATTGTGCACTAAATTTGTTTAGCATCCCTGTTAGTGAGCATTTGATCCTTTGTCAATGTAATCCATCCACCTGACAGGTGTGGCATATCAATAAGCTGATTAAACATCATGCATCAGTACATAGAGTGCACCTTGTGCTAGGGGACAATAAAAGGCCACTCTAAAATGTGGCTGTTTTGTCACGCAACACAATGCCACAGATGTTTTAAGTTTTGAGGGAGCGTGCAATTGGCATACCAGAGCTATTTTTATACAATTGTATGTCAATTTCTCTACCATAAGCTGCCTTCAACCTCGTTTTAGAGAATTTGGCAGTACATCCAACCGGCCTCACAACCGCAGACCATAGCTGTGTTCGAATACTCATACTAACCATACTATTTGTGATGTAAATTGAGAATGTAGTATGCTTATTGGTCATATTATGGATATAGTATGCCAAAAGCTCCCGGATGCTGTACTACATACAGTACATACAGTATTTGCCAAAATATGAGGTATACAAGCAGTGGCCACTTTCTGTGCTTTTAGGGCCCATAATGCAATTCTTCAGAAAAATGGGCTTCTACAACGTTTTCAGATTTGAAGAAGATGGCGGAAAATATGCAGCCAAAGTCGATGAGAGCGGATACAAATGCATTGCTTTAACTAATTATGGCAAATATTAAGAAAATGTTGAGCAATGTAATAAGGAAATGACTTTAAGTTAGTTAAGTTACACGTTATGTTGGCTGACAATTTGCTAGCTATGCTCAGCCTTATGAACCGCATTGCATATAATTACTGCAGTTGCTTGCATTTTGCCGGTATTTTAGCCTAGCTACCTAACGTTAGTTGGCTACTAATACATTGAACTAGCCAGTATTTTAACTATATGCAATCTAATCAACATCTATTGACTTGATTATTCACGTCCTTCTTAACTTAGCTAAGTGGTATAGTTGTTGTGCGTTTGTTACAGGGTTATATTGGTGATTCCCCTTGCCACTTTATTGTTAAGCCGATGGGTTTTTGGTTTTATTTTTTGTCTTGCCTTCATCTACTCAACATGGCATCTTATTGGCTGGTTTGCGTAGCTTGCTTACCAGGGAGGATGTCTCAGTTAGAATCGTCCCAGTGAACAAGCACCAAACCAGCGTGGCAAGTTGTTTGGTGCAAAGCACTATACGTCAAAAGTGATTTTTATACTCCCAATTGATGATTTAAATGTACAATTTATATCATAAGATGTAGTGTTTTTTGTGCATATGTGTTGTGCATTTTTTGTAGAGAATTCCAGCTAATACTAGCTAGCAACTTACTGTAACGGTTGTCGTCTGGAGAAAGCGAGGAGGACCAATGCGCAGCGTGGTAAGTGTCCATTATTTTTAATAAAACAACTGAACACTGGAAAAAAAACGAGTGCAGATTTGGATGGTGAGCCGTGCATTGCATGACGTGCAATTTTGTGCTGTTTCTATCAGAATAAATCTCCATGACTGGTGCTACAAGTTGGAGTTTGTGTCGATGATTGACTATACACAACGCAAGAAGAGTACTGTTACAGTGGTGCCGTGACCGTTCTTTTGGATCGGATCGTGCATCGCTGAATTTCCATCTCAGAACTTTGCCGTGGTTGCCATTGGAGAATCAGATTAGACGTTGCTGGTGCAGTTTATGGCGATATCGCATTTCGCCACAGGAGGGCGCTACTGCAACGTTTTATTATCGAAATGTATGATTTCTCTGATTGAGACTTTCTATATTGATTAGGACTTTCTCTTCACTGTTAAACGATAACTTTTGTGTTGTTTATTTGCAAATCTAATGTGTATCTGATGTAACTAGGGTGAGTTTTACCAGTATACGAGATATACGTTAGATTTTGACGTGAGGTTAAAAATATATATACACTGCTCAAAAAATAAAGGGAACACTTAAACAACACAATGTAACTCCAAGTCAATCACACTTCTGTGAAATCAAACTGTCCACTCAGGAAGGAACACTGATTGACGATGAATTTCACATGCTGTTGTGCAAATGGAATAGACAACGGGTGGAAATTATAGGCAATTAGCAAGACACCCCCAATAAAGGAGTGGTTCTGCAGGTGGTGACCACAGACCACTTCTCAGTTCCTATGCTTCCTGGCTGAGGTTTTGGTCACTTTTGAATGCTGGCGATGCTTTCACTCTAGTGGTAGCATGAGACGGAGTCTACAACCCACACAAGTGGCTCAGGTAGTGCAGCTCATCCAGGATGGCACATCAATGCGAGCTGTGGCAAGAAGGTTTGCTGTGTCTGTCAGCGTAGTGTCAGAGCATGGAGGTGCTACCAGGAGACAGGCCAGTACATCAGGAGACGTGGAGGAGGCCGTAGGAGGGCAACAACACAGTAGCAGGACCGCTACCTCCGCCTTTGTGCAAAGAGGAGCAGGAGGAACACTGCCAGAGCCCTGCAAAATTACCTCCAGCAGGCCACAAATGTGCATGTGTCTGCTCAAACGGTCAGAAACAGACACCATGAGGGTGGTATGAGAGCCCCTCAGGAGACCATCCGCCACCTCATCAGGAGCATGCCCAGGCGATGTAGGGAGGTCATACAGGCACGTGGAGGCCACACACACTACTGAGCCTCATTTTGACTTGTTTTAAGGACATTACATCAAAGTTGGATCAGCCTGTAGTGTGGTTTTCCACTTTAATTTTGAGTGTGACTCCAAATCCAGACCTCCATAGGTTGATAAATTTGATTTCCATTGATAATTTTTGTGTGATATTGTTGTCAGCACATTCAAATATGTAAAGAAAAAGTATTTAATAAGAATATTCATTCATTCAGATCTAGGATGTGTTATTTTAGTGTTCCCTTTATTTTATATATATATATATATGTATATATATATTGCTATTGCATTTTGATTTTAGTGTGTTGATTTCCCATTCGTAAGATGGAAGGTTTGGGAGAGGTAGGGTTTCTGACATTTAATCTGTCACCATCTGTTGCTAGGGAGTTCAGCCAAAATTCAAGTTCTTCTACACCTATACCTAAACTGGAGGGTTTGGGGAGTTTGATGATAGTTTACCCATGGAAGCGACCAAGGATGTGAATGAAAGAGGTTTGCCAAATACAGGGAGGGAGGTCTCCATGGATTTCTAGCAGACATAGTACAGCAGATTAGCCATTCCATTGGGGAGAACATTGACTCCTGTTTGGAGGTCAAAGGCTATTGTTGGACATGTTGGAGACAATGTTATCGGGAATGCATGCAGCTCTAGGGGTATGGATGTGTCAGGCCTGACCTGGTATTGAAGTCTGATATCAGGGCAGCCGGTGTACTTTCGTGGGAATGGCTCTGAAAAGTTTTCATGAGTGGGAGTACATGGTCATGGTTTACATGTGTAAGAAGGGCGTATCTGTAATGGACCAAGGAGATGAGGTTATGGGTAGGCTCATGGGAAGGGCCCTTGATGTTGTTAAAGTGGGCATATGCAGCAATCCCTCTGTTGATATATCTAAGGCCCAAGTCCCATCTTTGACATACCGAAACAACATTTTAGTGACACTGCTTTCAAGCATGCCCCTCGCTGACTTTTATGCCCCATTACCTCTGACTGATGAACAACCATTTGACTATTGGCTCAGACTAAACAGGGCTATGGAGGTTTCTGAAGGTTGTCTAAAGAGACAGAAAGTGTTGATCCTCTCTCTCTCTCTCTCTCTCTCTCGTGAGCTCACAGTCATGTTCATCAGACTTTGCCCTAACTTGCTGAACTGTATCTTATCTGTAAGTGCAAGCCATTACAGCAGTGGACCGCTGCAGATGTTCATGAGAGGTTGGATGAATACGTGAGAGCGGAGGTACTCTCACTTATCTAAAGTGATCCCCAGCCATCGCAACAATGAAGCAGGAAGTTGGTGCTGTCATGCCACTCACATGCCTAATGTGAGGCCCCATCATGGAAGTACCCAATACTTTGCCTTACCTTGAGACTATTCAGGGCTCAGCTGAGCCGATGGAACGTATCAAATCAAATCAAATCTAATCTAATTTTATTTGTCACATACACATGGTTAGCAGATGTTAATGCGAGTGTAGCGAAATGCTTGTGCTTCTAGTTCCGACAATGCAGTGATAACCAGCAAGTAATCTAACCCAACGTTCCAAAACTACTGTCTTATACAGTGTAAGGGATAAGAACATGTACATAAGGATATGAATGAGTGATGGTACAGAACGCATACAGTAGATGGGTATCGAGTACAGTATATACATATGAGATGAGTGTGTTGTTAGTGGTGGCTGTTTAACAGTCTGATGGCCTTGAGATAGAAGCTGTTTTTCAGTCTCGGTCCAGCTTTGATGCCTGTACTGCCTTTCGCCTTCTGGATATAGCGGGGTGAACAGGCAGTGGTTCGGGTGGTTGATGTCCTTGATGATCTTTATGGCCTTCCTGTAACAACGGGTGGTGTAGGTGTCCTGGAGGGCAGGTAGTTTGCCCCGGTGATGCGTTGTGCAGTCCTCACTACCCTCTGGAGAGCCTTACGGTTGAGGGCGGAGCAGTTGCCGTACCAGGCGGTGATACAGCCCGCCAGGATGCTCTCGATTGTGCATCTGTAGAAGTTTGTGAGTGCTTTTGGTGACAAGCCAAATTTCTTCAGCCTCCTGAGGTTGAAGAGGCGCTGCTGCGCCTTCTTCACGACGCTGTCAGTGTGAGTGGACCAATTCAGTTTGTCTGTGATGTGTATGCCGAGGAACTTAAAACTAGCTACCCTCTCCACTACTGTTCCATCGATGTGGATAGGGGTGTTCCCTCTGCTGTTTCCTGAAGTCACAATCATCTCCTTAGTTTTGTTGGCGTTGAGTGTGAGGTTATTTTCCTGACACCACACTCCGAGGAGCCCTCACCTCCTCCCTGTAGGCCGTCTCGTCGTTGTTGGTAATCAAGCCTACCACTGTTGTGTCGTCCGCAAACTTGATGATTGAGTTGGAGCGTGCGTGGCCACGCAGTCGTGGGAGGGGAGTACAGGAGAAGGGCTCAACGCACCCTTGTGGGGCCCCCGTGTTGAGATCAGCGGGGAGAGATGTTGTTGCCTACCCTCACCTCCTTGC
>NC_060190.1:24236021-24238755 GCF_021184085.1 Oncorhynchus gorbuscha | reverse complement strand
TAGCTAGCAACTTACTGTAACGGTTGTCGTCTGGAGAAAGCGAGGAGGACCAATGCGCAGCGTGGTAAGTGTCCATTATTTTTAATAAAACAACTGAACACTGGAAAAAAACGAGTGCAGATTTGGATGGTGAGCCGTGCATTGCATGACGTGCAATTTTGTGCTGTTTCTATCAGAATAAATCTCCATGACTGGTGCTACAAGTTGGAGTTTGTGTCGATGATTGACTATACACAACGCAAGAAGAGTACTGTTACAGTGGTGCCGTGACCGTTCTTTTGGATCGGATCGTGCATCGCTGAATTTCCATCTCAGAACTTTGCCGTGGTTGCCATTGGAGAATCAGATTAGACGTTGCTGGTGCAGTTTATGGCGATATCGCATTTCGCCACAGGAGGGCGCTACTGCAACGTTTTATTATCGAAATGTATGATTTCTCTGATTGAGACTTTCTATATTGATTAGGACTTTCTCTTCACTGTTAAACGATAACTTTTGTGTTGTTTATTTGCAAATCTAATGTGTATCTGATGTAACTAGGGTGAGTTTTACCAGTATACGAGATATACGTTAGATTTTGACGTGAGGTTAAAAAATATATATACACTGCTCAAAAAAATAAAGGGAACACTTAAACAACACAATGTAACTCCAAGTCAATCACACTTCTGTGAAATCAAACTGTCCACTCAGGAAGGAACACTGATTGACGATGAATTTCACATGCTGTTGTGCAAATGGAATAGACAACGGGTGGAAATTATAGGCAATTAGCAAGACACCCCCAATAAAGGAGTGGTTCTGCAGGTGGTGACCACAGACCACTTCTCAGTTCCTATGCTTCCTGGCTGAGGTTTTGGTCACTTTTGAATGCTGGCGATGCTTTCACTCTAGTGGTAGCATGAGACGGAGTCTACAACCCACACAAGTGGCTCAGGTAGTGCAGCTCATCCAGGATGGCACATCAATGCGAGCTGTGGCAAGAAGGTTTGCTGTGTCTGTCCAGAGCATGGAGGTGCTACCAGGAGACAGGCCAGTACATCAGGAGACGTGGAGGAGGCCGTAGGAGGGCAACAACACAGTAGCAGGACCGCTACCTCCGCCTTTGTGCAAAGAGGAGCAGGAGGAACACTGCCAGAGCCCTGCAAAATTACCTCCAGCAGGCCACAAATGTGCATGTGTCTGCTCAAACGGTCAGAAACAGACACCATGAGGGTGGTATGAGAGCCCCTCAGGAGACCATCCGCCACCTCATCAGGAGCATGCCCAGGCGATGTAGGGAGGTCATACAGGCACGTGGAGGCCACACACACTACTGAGCCTCATTTTGACTTGTTTTAAGGACATTACATCAAAGTTGGATCAGCCTGTAGTGTGGTTTTCCACTTTAATTTTGAGTGTGACTCCAAATCCAGACCTCCATAGGTTGATAAATTTTATTTCCATTGATAATTTTTGTGTGATATTGTTGTCAGCACATTCAAATATGTAAAGAAAAAAGTATTTAATAAGAATATTTCATTCATTCAGATCTAGGATGTGTTATTTTAGTGTTCCCTTTATTTTATATATATATATATATATATATATATATTGCTATTTGCATTTTGATTTTAGTGTGTTGATTTCCCATTATTAAGATGGAAGGTTTTGGGAGAGGTAGGGGTTTCCTGACATTTAATCTGTCACCATCTGTTGCTAGGGGTTCAGCCAAAATTCAAGTTGCTTCTACACCTATACCTAAACTGGAGGGTTTGGGGAGTTTTGATGATAGTTTACCCATGGAAACGACCAAGGATGTGAATGAAAGAGGTTTGCCAAATACAGGGAGAGGGGAGGTCTCCATGGATTTCATAGCAGACATAGTACAGCAGATTGGCCATTCCATTGGGAGAACATTGACTCCTGTTTGGAGTCAAAGGCTATTGTTGGACATGTTGGAGACAATGTTATCGGGAATGCATGCAGCTCTAGGGGTATGGATGTGTCAGGCCTGAACCTGGTATTGAAGTCTGATATCAGGGAGCCGGGGTACTTTCGTGGGAATGGCTCTGAAAAGTGCACATGCATGAGTGGGAGTACATGGTCATGGTTTACATGTGTAAGAGGGGCGTATCTGTAATGGACCAAGGAGATGAGGTTATGGGTAGGCTCATGGGAAGGGCCCGCGATGTTGTTAAAGTGGGCATATGCAGCAATCCCTCTGTTGATATATCTAAAGGCCCAAGTCCCATCTTTGACATACCGAAACAACATTTTAGTGACACTGCTTTTTCAAGCATGCCCCTCGCTGACTTTTATGCCCCATTACCTCTGACTGATGAACAACCATTTGACTATTGGCTCAGACTAAACAGGGCTATGGAGGTTTCTGAAGGTTGTCTAAAGAGACAGAAAGTGTTGAAGTCCTCTCTCTCTCTCTCTCTCGTGAGCTCACAGTCATGTTCATCAGACTTTGCCCTAACGCTGAACTGTCGCTTATCTGTAAGTGCAAGCCATTACAGCAGTGGACCGCTGCAGATGTTCATGAGAGGTTGGATGAATACGTGAGGGAGCGGAGGTACTCTCACTTATCTAAAGTGATCCCCAGCCATCGCAACAATGAAGCAGGAAGTTGGTGCTGTCATGCCACTCACATGCCTAATGTGAGGCCCCACATGGAAGTACCCAATACTTTGCCTTACCCAGCCCAGACTATTCAGGGCTCAGCTGAGCCGATGGAACGTATCCTTGC
>NC_060190.1:24235134-24235921 GCF_021184085.1 Oncorhynchus gorbuscha | reverse complement strand
GCGAGGAAGAGCTTTGTATGCGGATAATATGGAATTTTGTTATCAATGTTCATACATTTCAATTAATCTTCTCGGTCTGCACCCCAGAGTTTGTTAAGGTTCAAGTTTAAATGAAATAGACTGAATTCCCAGCTTACAATAGTCAAAATGTTTATTCACGAGCACACTCTCCAGTTCATTATACAAAGACATCCAGTTTATACCATGCTCCTTACTTATGCACACACATGCACACGAACAATAGGAGATGTATCTTCTTCCCCAGAGTTCTCACCACTGTATATCACTACCCAGCCGACAGTTCCATTCCCCCGAGATTAGGGAAACCCGGAGGGGTACTCCATGTCCTATCAGTTCTAGCCGGGTCGGTTCAAACACAGATGAATTGTTCTCTGTGTTTTCTTAGGCACAGACACACACACATTCCTCTCTTTCCCAGTCCAGCCTAGTTGGACTTATGTTTAATATTTTTAATATTCCTTATACATGCTACATAACCTATAATCCCTAATGGTTAAGTTTCAGGGTAGAATTATTTAATCATTATCTGTAAACTTATACATTATTTTATCAGTGGCTCTGTGTGCAAAAAGGTGATCAAGAATGATTTTCCCTCTGTTTGCGCATTTAACATGCTGATAGAAATGAGGTAAAACTGATTTAAGTTTCCCTGCATTAAAAGTCCCCGGCCACTAGGAGTGCTGCCTTTGGGTGAGCGGTTTCCTGTTTGCTTATATCCTTATACAGCTGACTGATTGTGGGCTTAGTGCCAGCATCTGTGGTTGTA